>NC_142873.1:84387500-84402500 GCF_051225735.1 Oryctolagus cuniculus
CCTACAATTCCTCACCTGTCGAATGGCAGCAGCGACACCTTCCCCGGCGGCACACCACAAGAGTTACACAGACACAGTTCCCGGCACACGACAGCATACTTCAGACAGACCTGGATTGGGAGTGTCAGCAGTGATAGCCATGATGATTAACATGTGGGCCAAGCTACCCAGTCTTTCTTAGCCTCAGTGCCCACATGTAGAAGATGGACTCGTAAAACCCAGAGTAGGTTTTGTGAGAAGTACCCAAGTGATTGCACGTAAAGTACTGAACTCAGTAAGCATTAGTTCTAATTGAATCACCAGACAAACAACAAATGATAATTCCTTCTCCTTCCCTGAATGGCCATGAAATAAGAGGTAACTGTTGTTCTCCTTTAGGAGGAAAGAGGGGTCAAGAGGGCACTACAACTATTTTCATATGTAAACAGTGCCGGCCAGATCAATGTCTCCTCCCTAAGGCAATCAAGCATTTTTAATATTCACAAGATTGCTATGGTTTTAAATGTCGAACATCAACTCTATTATCTGATGGGAGACTAATCAACCAGGGGATTAACTGGGGTAGAGCTCTAATCCTAATATGCTTTCCCCTACAGGAGACCATGGGAACCAATTGATAAGGCTCCGGGGTCAGATTCATCTGTGTTCCAATAACTCAAGCTGTGTGACCTTGGGCAAGTTGTTTAACCTAAGTCCCTGCTTCCTCAACTGCAAATAGTGGAATAGGGTCATCTTCCTCAAAGTAGTATGCTGACAGTAACACAGGGAAAAGATTCCCGGCTCACATAACTGTTTCATAAACGTTTGTTTCTTTCCTGAGCTACCTTCTATACTACCACTTGGTATGAGTTTACGAGATTCTAAATTTAGCATAACATTTGCCTAACAAAAGTATGATTACATTGCTGCAAAACATTGTGCAATACATTCTAAATTAAAAGTAAAATGAGGGTCATCCATTGTTTTGGATTAATCTACATCATCATCACTCTGATCCTGTGGGGAAGATAGGCCAAGACTTGGTTACAATAATTTTCAAAGTGAATTAAAGACCTTCTCATGGATCTTTAATAAATCACAGAAGTTACTACGCTTTCCAGTATTTCCGTATTTACAATCCAAAAAAGTGCCGTTCCCAGAATATAAAACCCTTTTATTGTTAATGAACACATCTAATGCACTGGCAAGTAATAGTTGTTATTGGTAAATTCCTATTTAACAGATGGGCAAAATGAGGTAGTGAGATTAAATGATTAGCCCATGGCTAATATTTGATTAGAAAGATAAATTTAATCAGAGTGCCATTTGACTTCCCTTCAGGACTGGAATTAAATTCCAAGTGTTTCCTGACTCCCAGCACCACAGTGCAATATGGGTTTAGGACATGCTTTAAAATAAAAGGCGAGGGTGGGGAGGCCTGGGTGTCTTCTCTCCAAAAAGCTCAGAGCACCTAATACAAGGTAAATATTCCATCACAGATTTTCACAACATTACCCTTAAGAGAACAGTGAGTACTGCTATTTTGCTGTCTCCCCCTTGATGGGTAAGACAAAAAACTCCCAAAAACCCCCAAAAACAGATACACAAAATTGCCCCCCACTCCCCAAGCAATGAAAAGGAAAGTGCAGAGTGCTCTAGCTGGAGGGAGATCGGGAGTTGGCCACACAGAGGATCAGGTCTACACATCCCGGGGAATGCCGGGAACATCCCGGGGAATGCCGGGAACACGCAGTGCCTTTTTCGTGGGGAGGGGTTGTCATAGGGAATGTGTAGCAGCAACCCTGAGCAGGTTCCTAGTGTTTTGAGAATTATTTTTTAACATAGTCACCAAATTCTCATCAGGCCCGACTAACCAACTGCCTAACCCTGTTTTGTTTTGAAAAATAATGTGACAAATGTGTCCAGAGCTGGATAAAATGCACGGTAATGAGTTCATTAACATGCCATCTGCATGCAAAACCAGGGGCGTCCAGAGGCAGGCTCCTTTGCTAGGCCTGTTGGAAATCAAATTCAAGGCAAAACAAAAAAACAAAAAAACAAAAAACCCTGAACTTGGGAGAGACACATTACAGGTACCCACAGCAAAGGCTGCCTGGATTTCCAGAGCTCCAAAGGTAGTCAGAATTGTTTCCCCTCATCTTTTAAACTTTAAAAATGTGTTTTACTACTTAAAGAGGGTAAAACAACAATTGCCTACAGCATGACATAGCTGATGGAGTTTTCTGAATCATACCAGTCCCCAGGAAGATAGGAGTAGCTGAGAGGCTCGTGTCAGAAATCTATTTAAAATGACTGCCTGGCCTTTGAAAATCAAGTCTGTTTATCTGGCAGATTCACTCGCTAACAATCTAGAAAACTTAAACCGCACCTCCCAACACACACAGCTCTTGTGGCTCCACTGCCTGCACGCCAGCCTCAGAGAAGTCAAGAACTAGATTCCAGAGGCTGTGCCTCTCAGGAACCACAGGCAGTGTTCCCTACTGCAGAGGCACCCCGAACTTCATCAAGAACACCGCACTCTGCTTTTTTTCTGTTGCAATTTTCATTTCACCTCCGCTCTGCCTGACACACCCATGAAGTGTCACCAAATGCTGTTATCACATCAACTTTTCAAAACTGCCAGCACTGTGAATGGCTAAGGCCTGCTGATGTCACAGCCTTGCATAGCTTGAGGTTTACCAGCACCTGTATGGATAAGGCAGAGGGTCTTGTTGACAGCAGTGAAATAAGAAACAAAATGACTGGCCGGCGTAGCGGCTCAATTGGCTAACCCTCCCCCTGCGGCGCCGGCACCCTGGGTACTAGTCCTGGTTGTTCCTCTTCCAGTCCAGCTCTCTGCTATGGCCTGGAAAGGCAGTGGAGGATGGCCCAAGTGTTTGGGCCCTGCACCCTATGGGAGACCAGGAGGAAGCACCTGGCAGCGTAGCGCACGGGCCATAGCGGCCATTTGGGGGTGAACCGACGGAAAGGAAGACCTTTCTCTCTGTCTCTCTCTCACTGTCTAACTCTGCCTGTCAAAAAAAAAAAAAAAAAAAAAAAGATTGACATGGGTAGGGGGGGCATTTGGCACCACAGTTAACACACCCATGACACCCATGGCTTAGAAGATCCTTCCCTCCCTCCCCCTCCTCAGCTTGGAACCCCCATCCCCCATTTCACACTGCCTGACTCCATTGCTGATCCCACCTTGGGAGACAGGAGGTGATGGCCCAAGCACATGGGTCCCTGCCACCCACATAGGAGACTCAGATTGAGTTCTGGCTCCTGGCTTCGGCCTGGCCCAGCTGCGACTATTGTGGGCATTTGTGGAATGAGCCAGTGATGGAAGCTCTCTCTTTCTCCCTTCCTGCCTTTCAAATAAAATGAAAATAAGTAAAATTTTTAAAAAATTAAATGAGACGTGTGGTAAGGGTGTTGGGGGCCCTACACCTGCCCTGCAGTGAGACCCCAGCCCCTTTCTCTCCCTGAGAGCAATTCACTCAGGCAGCTGTTCCTGCTAGTCTCCCTACCTCTCTTTCATGACACAAGCTTCACCACAGTCTAGAATTTTAAGAGAAAATATTTTAAGTGTTATAAATTCTATGAAGACCTACTCCCAGTCCCTGCCAAAAAAGAAAGAAAGAAAAAAAAAAAAAACAATAAAATACTAGCCGGGCTATTGCTGTGCCTGGCATTCAACTCTGGTCCAGAAAGCACTTGCTGAAAAGTATATATATGGAGTATATTGTGGTTTCTGGTGCCTCTGTCGAGAAGTCTAACCAAGTAGTTGAAATGCAGCAGTCCCACAGCCCCAGAGCTGGCCTGTCTCTTGGTGCTTGTTACCAGACTCACGAGCTGAGGACATAACATACTCACAACAAATATATGGTGTCTTGTCATTTGCGATTGATGCTCTGTAGTTTTTGTTACTCTATAGTTTCCGATCTATTGGCAAGCTGACCTGGCATATTTGCCAGGTCCTTGTTACCTGAGGAAGATACAGCTATCGCCATCCACATCCAATGAGAAGGGTCATTTAGTCATCAGACTTGAAAAAACACATATGGGCTAACTTTAGTCTCACTCTGCACATAGTTGAGCAAAAGCATAAAAGAGAGTTTTGCAAAGGACCACTGGGCTGTGAGCTGCTCTCCACGAAATACCATACAGGAATTACCGCCTTTGAGAACTGGGACTTTGTTGCCAAAATCATTGCAGTCAAGAATCTGCCCAAGGAAAAAAATATTTATATCTTTTATGCTTAACCTTCAAATTAACATCAAAGAATGTTTTATTAAAGTGGACTAGAATTTTTCTTAACTATTTTGCTCTTTGTAATAACGGCAGCTCAATTTGAATAGTGTGTTACAGTAATTTATTTTAGAAATTTTGATTTTTTTTGGACTCTGGAAATTAATTAAGGTAAAATAGGAAGCATAGCCAATAAAATCCTAAAAAAAAAAGTTCAGAACGATGCTTGAATGTGATTTAAGGTATAATCTGTTTCACTTGAATACCTCAGTGTTCTCCTTTCTTAGAACAAAATAAATATTAGTTCTTTTGTGGTATGTCTTTCTTTGTACATCATGCTAAAGTATGGAACAATTTTCTATAAAAATGGTCGTGTATATGTGTATTACTTTTTATACTTACATAATATAAATTTATATAATCTTATACATTGGCCTTTTATGTGGCTCAAGACACAACTCGAAGATTTTAAGCAAATCATTTACTACTTTGCATGGAGTGTATTTATCCCTTTCACTTTCTTAACTGTTAGGATGAGTAAAGTTTTGCTCATTTTCCTCAACAACTTGTGAGCAGAAGTGTTACCAGTATACTCAATTATTCATCAAGTAGTAGTGAGACTCAAAACTCAAAAGAAATGTCTTCTCAAGTGAGGTTGACACAGGTGGGCAACCTGAGTGAGCTGGCATGCCAGATTGCAGAAAAATGCATCACTTTAATTTTTCCAGGGAAAACTAAAACCCACCTCGTAATAGCTCCTAGGATATAGTAGATCGTCACTGCAGTTTATACGGCAATACCAAAATGTCTGGGTTCAAATACAGTTAAGGCATTTTGGGTCTTAATAATTGTACCCTGCCATGTTGGAGGCAGAGGCAAACAAAAAGTTGAGTAGTGGTACTTTAAAAGGTTGTGGAGGCTGACATTGTGGTGCAGAAGTTTGGGGAGGGCCGGCATTGTGGCACAGTGGGTTAACCAGCCACATGCGCATCCGGCATCCCAGGTGGGTGCCAGGCTGGGCTGCTCTACTTCTGATCCAGTTCCCTGCTAGTGTGCCTGGAAAGCAGCAGCAGAAGGCCCAAGTACATGGATCTAAGCTTTGGGCATTTGGGGAATGGACCACCAGATAGAGGAGCTATTGGTCTCTCTCGCTCACTGCAACTCTTCCTTTCAAATATAAACGAATCTTAAAAAAAAAAAATTTGTGGGAAAATGTAAGTTTATTTTTTTTTGAAACCTAGGCATTTTCCATGAACTTTCTGAAGCCCCTGAATACTGATTCTGCCTTCATTTAAAATTGTGATACTTCTTTCATCTTGGGCTTTCTTTTGAACTGATTTTATTTAAAAAAGAAATACAGTGCATTGTTTAAAGCATCATCCTAATTACTTAGGGCTTTTTTTTTTTTTTTTTTGGCACCCCTTAGAGTTTACATCCAAAGTGAGTGCCCACTCGCCTTACTCTCGTCTTTTAATGAGTCACCTCTCTGAATGGTTAAGTTACCTCATCTGCAAAACTGCAGTAATAACAATAATTAAGAGAACCACCATGGGGGCTGAATGGATTGCAATGTGTACATGTCTAAGTTCTTGCTTGTTATAACTGTTAACATATAATGCATTTACAAAGCAGTGTGAGACTCCAAGACAAAGTTATTATATACTAAACATCATATATATTTAAAGATGTAAGGTTTACAGCAAGTGGTAAGTGCCATGATTGATGACAGAAATTGAATTACAGACCCTAGAGGAATCCACAGAATTTAAGACACACCCATTCCTACCAAACCTGATTGAAACACAGAAAAAAGGTATATACAATTGTACCCAAGCAATTCATTTTCCTTCCAGCTTTCATAATTAATCTTCGTTTGTAAATTCAGTTTTGTCCTGAGATTTTTCTCATTATAGTTCCTAAAAACCTTCACTTCACTAAAAATGAAAAATTAATTCAGGAAGAAACTCTTTAATGTTTCCCTCTTGCTTAAAAAAAATTACAGCTCAAACAAGGCAGGAGAAACCTTACAAGAATGAAAATTGATTTTGAAAACGTGGAGTCTGTCAGCCTTTTGATTCAAGGTGGGGAGGCATCTTTCTGGGCCGAAGGAAGGTGAGATGCCTGTGTTCCTGCAAGCTAATGATTGTTTCCAAGCTGGTTAGCATTCAGCGCTAATTGCATTTTTAAAACACCACCTCTGAAATCCTCTCCTCTCTCAGGATCTTACATCAATGTTTCGCATTCTCAGTAAAACCTTTGCACTTCACCTTTCTCACTCTACAGACCCTGAACTTCAGATCTGCAGGAGGAATTCAGTTCAGATCCTTCCTTTCATGGGCAGATCCTGAGCTGCTGGTGGTGATGCTAACCCCCAGCAGTGGCCGGCCGGCCCAGTTTCTGAGCAGAGACCACTAACACTTGGACTTGGGGGGGCAGGGGGCTCATGTCAGGCTTGACCACTCTAAGAGGGTCATTAGACCTCTCCAGTGCCACTCAAAGAACTTAGAATCAATTGATTTCCATCCTATGCTTTATTAGTTGTGATTTAGGAGACAGGATGGCCCTGGGTACACAGTGGTAACATGTCAGGACCTGTAGTGCATTATTGGCTTGAGGCCTCCGAGTTGCAGTCCATTCTCAGCAGAATCAACCTGAACTTGAAAACATTCCCTCTAGGAAACATGCATGCATCTGCTAGCATAGAGCACTTCTTGTACAACTGAAAATAACATGCACTTGAAGTGAGTTGCAAGTTCACCTTCCAAAAATCGGCCAGGCTTGTTGTTGCTCTCAGCACGCTCTGGATGGGAGCAGAGGGCTACAAACGCCTCTTCCCTCGACCCCCAACATGGGCGGAAGTGTTACACTTTACGATATCAGCTCTGCCAAGTGCAAGTTGCCGGCTGCTTAACATGCGTGCGGAGCACTGCCAATCTAAAATGGCTGCTCAGTAATACTTTAATTGCAGTTTCATGGAAACAAATTGCTATTTAACTGCAATAAGCATTTCTGTGACTTGGCTGGACTGACAATAGGTGAGTCTTGATAACAAAGCCACAAGTAGCATTAACCCAGTTTCCAGGGCCCTCTCCGATGGAGCCGCAGCTGGGAGAGCTCCTAGGACAGGCCAGGGCTCCCTGAGAAGGAGTCTCGATTTAAACAGAATCATTTAGGCTACATGGCAACCCCTCCCTAGCTTCTTCATACATAGCTCTCGCAGTCACTGTGTTTGTTATATAATTTATGGGCCCTAAGAAATATTTTATATAAATAGTAGTGCACATTAGGATCTGGCGATATTGACATTTAAAGCCATTTAATTTAAGAGCTTCATTTTGGATGATTAGTTGTTTCAAATATCAGTGTTAATAAGGGCAAAAGAAGGAATTTAAATATAGTTAATATTAAGAGGATGACAATTTCGCAGGCTTCATTTCAGCTTGACAGTTTTCTCATTTTGTATTTTATAAGACACTATAGTCCGTGTTAAACTATTTCCTAATAAATCACGAAGAGCTGGAAACAGTTTCCCCTGGCAAACGATTTGGCTTGGAAAGGCTTCGGACTCCTCTGCCTTTGTGGAATGTGCAAACCCAACTAGACAGATAGGTAAAAAACATTAAGCTCTGTCAGAGGACAATCCTCTCACCAAATTGTTTCATTAGCCAGAGTGACCATTTGCATGATTGAGACATATTATCATAAACAATTTCTTTACCAGTTCAGCAGGGCTCAGTAACATTTGCTTTTGTTTGTCATCAACTTGCTGGGGACTGGGGTCCACGTTGCTCCATGATGCGGTTAATATTAAGTCCTTTCAAAAGAAGTGCGTGCAGCTCCCTTGCTGGTGCCATCACAAATGCGCCCGATGAAAAGGTGAATACTCTCTACTCTCCTGGATTTTTTTTTTTTCCCTAAGCTGCACCAGGGTTGGGGGAGGAACCGCATACAATCACAGGCTCACATCAGAACAGACCCGAGTGTTTTCGTAGCTTGCTATCCACACAGAGCATCCCCATTAGAGCCGGGTTTTATTGTTTGAAATGCCTCTGGTTTCAAGAAAGTGTTTTACCTAAAGCAAGACTACTACTTAAATATGTTCTATTGTATATTCATAGCTCCATTAGTCCTTCTCCAATTTAGCACATCAAAGAGAGGGCTTCATCACTGGCATGTGGATTATACTAACATGAGTGACATTTGTAATCTCATAGGTCTGCAACTTAAGAAATGCTTTTAGAAGCTCATTACTGAATACACAGCAGCGCTTGAGGAACCAGCCATATAATAGTTCATTTAAAGTCTGCAATGACCTTAGCCCCTCACCCTCATTAAATGCCACCCCATATGAGTTAACTCGAAGTTATTACCCACCTCCTTCGAGTTTCTACTCTATAAGGGACACATGTACATGCATGCCAAAAAGAACACGAAGATGTGTTGCAAGCTAATGCACACATTTCCCCTTTCCTATCCTGAAGAGTCTAAATTGCTTTAAAGTCTCTTTCAAAAAAACAAAAGCACCAGAACTAGTTTGGAGAAATTTCCCAAGGATCCAACTGGGATATGGGCAGATCTGGATTGTCTTAATTCTATTTCCTTTTATTTTCTTCTCATAAGGTTCTAGCCAAACTATTCACGGCAGCTCCCCCTGCTTTACATTCTCCTACAGAAAGTTTACAGTTTCAGTAACTCATCTTGCCTCCTGGCCCAGAGCCGTGGCGAGCAGGGAAGCAAGCCCCTGTGTTCCGAAGGGAAGCCGGCTGCCGGCTGAGACGAGCAGTGACCTCCCTCGACTACCTACTCCTGTTCTCAAGTCTGTATTGGGAGCTTTTCTGGAAAAACAAAGTAAATGACATGTTCAAAATCCAAGCAGAAGCAGCAGTATAAACACACCTGGTTCATCAGCCTACAATGGAAGCTGCAGGCAAGGTTTGCCCACTCACGATGAGCTTACGGGGAGGCCAGCCCCAGCACCCAGGCCTGTTTGGCTGCTCTTCACCCTGGCACCACCTGTGGGTCCATTGATTCCTTTCCTCAGGGTACCCGGCATGCAGTGCAGGAGCTGCCTGGGATACTCTTTGCCTAGAACTAGCAACTAGGAACTAGCAACTATCTCAAGAATACTAGTCAACGCAATTGGAATCCTCCCCAGCAGACATACGGAGAGGCAGAGTCGGAAGAGGAGGCTAGGAACAAAACAAAACAAACAAACCTCACAGCAGACCACACAAGCCTGAAAGCTCCCCAGAACATGGCTGCTTCATCCGTGGCAGCTGACTGCAACACACATGTATAGCTGTGGTTTAGAAACGCCATGGCCTTCCAAAGCCATAAACTTGGCTGTGCCATAGTCTTGAACATCCTTTTCAACAATACCCAAGGCTTTCCTAGTGAGAACAAATGAAATCGCCGAGGAATCAAGCAAGTGTTTATACATAAACAAAAGATCCGCTGTGATATAGAAGTGTAATGAAGTGGTGCTGTTAACAGAATATTCTGAATGTATGAAAGGGCTGCATGAGAAACAGTGCTTTGTATCCCTGCCAAAAATGGCACAGCTAAGTCATTTCAAGAATACCTTATTGGCCCAGAGCTAAATAAATATATACACCACCTTCCTCAACCCCTCAAATGTAAAGTGAACTAGTTATAGAACAACAACAAAATACCACAAAATTTTTCCAAAATACAGACGAGAAAAAGCAGTGTTTAAAACCCACACTCCATTGAATATTTTTCTTTTAAGTTTTTATTATTTAAATACACCATACTAGAGCAAATGTCTCTGAAAATATCACAAATAAAAGATTTTTTTTCTTCATTCAGCAAATTAGAAGTAGGGGGAAATTTCTACACAAGTAGCTGCTTATGAGCCTGATTTTTTTCCCATTTTTTTTCCTTTTTTCATTCTTTTTTTTTAATCTTTGCCATGAGAGTAGCAACATTAGGACAAAAACACTTACATGCATACATACATGGTATTTTACAGAGATACAATAAAAGTGTTTGTGATAGAATATCACAAAAGCCACATCTCTCCTTTATCTCATGTTCAGCTTTGATTGAAACACGTTTCCTTACAACACTTAAATATACAAAGAGCAAATAGAATGTTGTTAAGGTAAAACACAGGGTACAAACTCTGGCCAGTGCCCTGCTAATTGTTAATGAGGGTAGAAAGCAGATTTGAATGCTTCTTTTAATTAGCTTCATTAGTCATTTCCCTCCCCCCAAGCTCCCTCCCCCCCAAAGATGTCCTCCGGTGGATCTTTTTTCATTTTCTCTACAGTCTCCCATTAGCCCAGGTTCATGGAGTCCTTAATGTTCATATTCAGTCATTTTAATACACCAATAAATGCGGGAAGGGCAATCAAGACTAAGAAGGTGCAATGGCATGGAGCTGGCACTGGTGCTAGCTACAGAGGTGACTTGTCTACTGAAGACACATGGGCTCCACCTGTGATGAACAAAATCTGAGATGAAGGCACGCATTCTGCATTACTCTGACCTTTTAGCAGACCTGCAAGAAATAAAAACGGGCGTCTTAGCTAAAATGCTAAATTTCAGAGATATTAAACTCAAACATGACTGCTTTTGTCTCCTGCATACCCACTCATCTTCTTTTATTAGATTACTTCCCAACTGTGACTTGATGGAGGCGCTCTATGCTACTCACTCGGGCAGTGAAGAACTACAGCAGAACACTCTGCAGTTTTACTAGCAGGGAAAATGAGGCCGTAAATGGACGTTCAGAAAGTTTCTGGCACAAAGTTCTACAATGAATCGCTGAACTCCATTTAAAGCCAAGCTGCTCTCCAAAAGGGATGAATTCTAAGTCTTGCTTAGTGGTGGTTTCTTGGACGTTTTAACCACATGAACGTTCTGAGACCAGTGCCAGCCCAGAAGTTTTGGCTTAACATGCTCAACTGGGAGACCCTTTGGCAAGTTACTTCAACAGCCTGTGCCTCAGTTTCTTCATCTTTGAAGTGAGGATAGTAAGGCTGTGGTCATGATATACATATGGGAGCACTTTCAACAGTATTTGGCCCTTAAGAGGATACTGGTAAGTGTCACTGCTCTTGTGATATTCCCCTGTGACGGGCATTCGCCCATTGGTCTCAAACTACAGGTGTGATGTATGTGAAACATTACATCCGCAAAAACCTCGATACTATTCTGCACCGAATGTTCCTGTTAGGTCCCTGTTACATAAATATTATAAATCTATGAGGCAATATACGTAATGTGTTAATGACCTGTGCTAAAGAATGCAGTTCAAGGCAAGTCTAACTTCAATGTCTAAGTTGGAAATGACAACTCACACAGTCATCAAATGCAATCTGTTAGCAATTACTAAAATGAAATAATATATATTAGGATTTTATGGTTTTTTAAATGACATTTTGAGCTTCCCAGGAAGTTCTCCTTTCACCCTTTCCCTAACTTAACTAAAAGCCTGAAGACTATTAGGAACTGCAACCCCCTACTTCCAAGCTAATTAAAGTGGTGGAGCTTTAATTCCCTAGAGTGGAAGCTCAGTGTGAGAAAGGTAATTTGTCTGTCCAGAACAAAGATGCAGCAGCAGCCAGCAAGCATATTTAATAAATGAGCATCAAATGTCCTCCACGATGGACACACACAACACCAATTATGTAACTACGGGGGCAGTGCAAAGCGATATGTAAACTACAACACTTGTGAGATTTTCCTGCGCCCGCAGAGCTGTGATCTAACCAGTATTTCATAGAAAAGCACACATCATTTTGGATGGCACCATCACACTTCTGAGTGGAAAAAAAAAAAAAAAAATTCCAGAGCAGGCAGCAGTCCCCAGAAGAAAAAATCAGCCCCAATGCCCAATTTACATAAGCTCTAGGAGGCGGGCCCGGCTTCCTTGAAGTGACACAGGCCAAAAAATAGTTTGTCAGTCCTTGAACACCAGTGGTCTGACAGTTCAGTCAATCTGAAATTTCAACCACTGTATAGTTTTAAAATGCTTAAAATTACTTTTTTCTCCAAATATTCAAAAGCCAATGATGCAGAACAATTACTACACACCCCTGACACTGGAAACAAATTTCAGAGGGGTAAAAGTTTAACAGCACCAAATGATGGGGCCATTCCTGTCCCCAACAATGAACTGTCTTTAAAGAAGGACTGGACAAATAATCGGCTCATTATCTTCAAACCGGAGGATGCTTGAAGATATTCAGTATGCATCACACACTAAAAACTGTAATTGCGCCTGGGAGCAGAAGGAAAATGGCCAAAATAAATGTCCAATTTTCCCTACCAAAAATATGGAGAACCACAGAAAAGAGAAGAATAAAACGGAGCTATTTGTCATTTTGCTCCATCTCATCTCCTCCAGAAAAGAAACACCACAGGGTTTGGGGAACAGAATTTTAAAGCGTTCTCCAGGTCCAGAAAGTGGCTGCTCCACCAGGAAGTGTGTTTTCATTAACTCTTCCCACTTGCCCTCACTAATACCTCCCTGGACTGCATTCAGCTTGCCCGAAACCTTTATTTACAAAAACGACTGTGAATCGACTGTGCTCATGGTGAGCTGAGCACCAAGGGCAAAAATGTGAGACATTTACGCCAACAGGGAAATGTTCTTAATTAACATCACCCCCGAACACTGCCTCTCACCAGGGGCTGACAAGAACCTACCCCGAAGTTCTATTTCCGGACGCTTTTTAAGAGCTAGTCATTGTGCAAGGCCACCTGCCCCTTTTTCTGCTGGTTTCCAACATTAATAGATAACTTTGGGTTCTTAGTCATTGCCTAAAATAGACTTTGTGTCCCAAAATGAACAGCCCACCACTCCCATGCTGCAAAAAGTGTGGAAGACAGAAGCCTTTTACGCAAACAACGCATGCAATCTTCTGAACACACAAACCAGATTTTTTTGGTTTGTTTTTTCTCCAGTTTGCCTTCCTAGCACCTCTGAGTTGGACCCAGAAAGATGGCACCACGTCCCGCGCTGCTCACATTTCCGAGGCAGCCTCTCCGTACAGAGTCCCCAGCCAACACTGCTCTGGCCTGCGTCAGTGCTGCATGGTCTAGCCGCATCTTCCACTTCGTCTCTCCAGCCCTCAGTTGGCACCATGCAAGCTGGGGAGTTGCTAACAACCATTTCACATCCTTGGCTAAGCCAGGAGGGAAAGCGTGTAAACCCAGCAGCAAACTTTAAGACATAACTTGGGGCAGAAATCAAGCTTTTACAATGAAGGGGTGGGGAAATGATCTATCATTTTATTCCCAGCACTTTTGCTGGTTTCGTTTGCTTTCACTACTACGGGTAATCATAAAGATAACTACAAATGACTATTACTTCTATTTTTAAATGAATAGCCTAAAATACTTGGTTTACCCATTCATTGTTCTCATCTCTGCTCAGTAGAGTCATTTCATTAGAATTCAAATTATAAAAATGTGTGTTTATATGTACTGGCACTCCTTAAAGAAGCTTGAAATACCTCATCAGTAGGGATGGGCTTATTTGCAATAAAAAAAATTGGACTTTTATTCTCAAAATGGTTATACGCTGCAGTTTCTGATAGTAAATTAAATAAATTAAAATGTACATATTTTCATGTAATTAACACCTACTTAATAAAAAAATGGAAAATACATTTAAAATTACCCCATAAACCTAACCAAGGGAGAAGGATAAATATAAGCATTAAAATATGGCAGTATAAAATTTTTAATGGTTAAAGTTTTCAAATATTTGCCATTCCCCTGTACACACACAGCATTAAGAAAATGCATTACAGAAGACAAAGAAGCCTAATATTTTTCCCAAGCCTTTTGAAGCTTGCTAAATTCCTATTTGCAGATAAATGTTGTGTTGTTTCTTTTTTTTTTCTGATCCTTACAACAGACATTAATGAAGTTCCTATTGTAAATCCATAAAGAATTACCAAGTGAAGTGTGCACTTTTTGTTTCAATGCAATAACTCAGTGCTGTGTGATTGCCTGGGTTAATGATGAAAAAGTCAAACATACTATCAGAGCTGATGGAAAAATCTATCACCAATCTGAAATTAAAATTCATCTGTGGTCAATAAGATTTAATATCCATGCAAGTGGTGCTGTGAAGAGTAAATGAATCAATGTCATCAATACATAATCAGTATGAAATATGATGTGAATAAAATTATGCACACGAGTCATACATTTCACTCTTTTCTGGGCCAGTGTGGAATGAACAGTCTCTTAACTGAAGGTTGACAGTAATTGTTACAAATTAGGCACAGCAGTTATCAAAATGCACTCACTTGCATAGCTATAGGACTTATTAAGGAGATTAAAATAGATCTAAAACTACCTAGTACTAGGGATGCTGGACAACTGTTGATCGCCCATTTTTCCCTCAGCAGTGCCTTCTAACGCTACATGATCTGTATACGTGTGTAATTTCCTTATTCTAACTCTGGTCCAGAAACTTCCAAGCTACCCTCATCTTAAACGGAGCGATTAGTGGCACAACATGGTTTGCCGGAGCAAGAGTTCTGTTTTAACGAAGTCCTAACTTATTCAAATTCTGCAGGACTGCCAGTCAACAAAAAAGCTCTCCTCAGGAATCACAGAACGTTTAATAAAACGGCTCTCCTAAAAATAAATGCACCATGAATGGGGCTTGGAAGGCAGGTGTCCGGATTGCTACGACTCATGCAGAAATCATTCTTTCATGACCAAGACATTTATTCCTTCGTCCTGCCATAAACGTCCTAATTTTCCTGCCGTAATAACTAATCA